>NC_140077.1:13186776-13213423 GCF_964194135.1 Talpa europaea
GGAGGGACCAGTGGAAAAGTCTAGAGGGCGTTTACCAAGAGCCTACTCTGCAGTGGGCAATGTGATTCCTCTTCAGTCACCCTCGAATGTTTGTAAATCTTTCGTTTCTCTTTTTATTTATTTATAATTAATAAATTTTATTTTTATATACCCCATACAATTGCAATCCCCTTATTTTGACCCCAATCCCTCCCCTCCCGCCCCCTACCCCCCATAGAGTGTCCTCTGGTTCATAATTTTTTGTTGATTTTGATTTTCACTTTCTTACAGTTATTCATTTTCCTGGCCCCTTATTTAAGTTTTCTAGATTCCTGCTATGAGTGGGACGATCCGGTATTTTTCTTTTTCTTTCTGGCTTATTTCGCTGAGCATGATCCCTTCCAGAAAATTTGTTCAATAAATGGTGCTGGGAAAACTGGGTCGCTACATGCAAAAGAATGAAGCTTGACCACTACCTCACACCATACACAAAACTCAACTCAAAATGGATTAAAGAACTAGACATAAGACCCGAAACCATAAAATACATAGAAGGAAATATAGGCGAAACACTACGGGATTTGCACATCAAAGACATCTTTACAGACACATCACCCAAAGCAGTGATAGTGAAGGCAAAGATCAACAGCTGGGACTACATCAAATCTTTCGTTTCTCACCCACACAGGGGAGGCCAGCACTCCAGAGCTGCTGGCGAGAGAGGAGAGGTTGCCCAGGGAGGAGCCGCCACAGTGGATCACACACACTATGCGCAGTCATTGAGGTAAAGTCCAAGCTCCTGTGCCTGCCTTTCAGGGCTGACAGGGCAGTTATTTGCCCAGATGCCCAGGGACCCACATTATAGCTGTGAAACCTGCCCTCGTCTAGCCTCCCGTTGGCTCCTCCTAAAGGACTCCCTCCATCTGACTCCCCACCCTCCACCGTCCCTACTTCATCTTACCCTTCTCTTGCTTCAGATGGCTCCTTTCCTTCTAAGATCAGTCCCTGTACTGTCCCCTGTACGGAGCCCATGTGACAAGCATGTGTGATGACATGCTTTGTCCAGCCCCCTCTTGGCCTCTTTTCTCCCCCAGACACCACTTTGGGCTGCCCCTCTGCAATGAGCTGCCATCATGGGTCACCCCCAGTTTAGTCCCAGCCAGGCCCCAGCTGTGTCCTGCATGTGCTAGGAAGGGGAGTAGACAGCCCTACCCTCTCCTCTTCCTTCTTCTCACACACCACACAGTCTACACCCCAGCCACACACTTTTCTTCCAGTTCTGTTCCTTCTATCACGCCAGGAAAAAAAACCAAAACTTTATCTGTCAAAATTCTATTTCTCATCCACAGTACAACATAACCCTGGTCTCCATCACAAGTCATTTCCCAAATACTCTGTGATCAACTTACCAATGCTGACTTCCTAAAAAACGCATTCAAAACTTGTCACTTCCTGTTAAGAGTCGATGGCGTCCAAGCCTGAATTGAAAAGAATGGGTGGATTTTAGGCTCTAGAACCACTGTCTTTTCCCTGAAAAACTGACTTTGTCTCTATACACACATATATATCTACACATACAAAGTACTGTTTCTATATATTGCATTGTTTATATATATAAACAAAATATTTTATTTTATTGTTCATTTATTTTTTTTAGTGTTTGCTTTCTTTTCTCAGGTGTATTCCCCATAGAATTCCCACTACCAATTCCCCCGTGCACACTCACCACAGTCCCCTGTGCTCTTCCCGCCCTCATTTTGATCCCTTTCCTACCCCCTCCCCAGTAGAATGTCTCTGATTTATAGTTATCTGTTTATTTTTGGTTTGTTATGTTGGTTTTTTTATTTTTTGTTATTTTTCCCCCAGATCCTTTATTTGGTTCCCCTATATTCCTGCTATAAGTGAAACCATCTGATATTTTTCGTTTTCTTTCTGACTTATTTCACTGAGCATAATTCCTTCTAGCTCCATCCATGTTGCTGCAAATGGCATGAGTTTATCTGTTTTGATTGTTAAATAGTATTCCATTGTGTGTGCGTGTGTGTGTATGTGTGTATATATATATATATATATATATATATATATATATATATATATATATCACATCATTTTGATCCAGTCATCTATTTGGGGGCATTTAGGCTGTTTCCAAGTCTTACCAATTATAAATAGTGCTGCAATAAACATAGGAGTGCAAGTATCCTTTTGAATTAAAGTTTTGTGTCCTTTGGGTAGATCCCTAGGAGTGGAATTGCTGGGTCATATAGAAGCTCCATTTTTAGTAGAATGAGGAACCTCCACACAGCTTTCCGTGGTGGCTGGGCCGGTTTTCACTCCCACCAGCAATAGGAGAGTTCCTTTTTCTCCACATCCTCACCAACATTCATCCTTGTTAGTTTTTTTTAATATGTGCCATTCTTCCTTGTGTAAGGTGGTATCTCATTGTGGTTTTGATTGGCATTTTCCTGATTATAAGGGATGTTGAACATTTTTTCATCTGTCTGTTGACCATTTGCATTTCCTCTTTGGAGAAATGTCTTTTAAGTTCTTCTGCCCATTTTTTGACTGGATTGTTTATTTTGTTTTTGTGGAGCCATGTGAGTTCTTTGTATATCTTTGTGATCAATCCCTTATCAATTGTGTGGAGTACAAAAATCTCCCAGTTAGTAGGGTGACTCTTTGTTTGGTTTATGTCTCTTTTGCTGCACAGCTTTTTAGAAAAACTGACTTTGTAAACTAGAAAACTGGGGTGCTGAAGACATTGATATGTATACCAAAAAAAAAAATGGTTAGGGTCTCCCCAGTGGCGCAGCGTGTTGAGTGCTGCCCTGTGAAGATGTCCATAGCCTCTGCAATGCCTATTCGATTTCGGGTCGGCCAGGGAGATACCCACATGGAGTGGCAGACCTCTCCTGTCTCGCCCACTGCTCCCCTCAGCAGTGTTTTCGATCGTCTGCCTGTTCTGCTACCCACTCTGTCTCTGGTGAATTTTCTCACCCTCTGGTGCCTCTGGCCTATACCCCAGTTCTTGTATAAATAAATAAATCTTTTTTAAATAAAAAAAAGGTTAAATAGTCACCAATCTAGAATTCTAGAATTATATCAAATTTCTATGTGCTTCTTGGGAAGGAAACAAAAAAAACAATGCTGGTTAGAATAAGGAATTGATTTCCTCTTAAGGCAATGCCTGTTCCTGACATGTTTGGACCAGAACCTAACAGAAAAGAGTTAGCAGAGACATAGTATGGACAGAAGTTAGGAAAAATGAAGTTTAGCAAGCAAGGCCCAACTCCCTATACATTTCAGTTGTTTGGGGACATAGTTAAGGGCACCTAGGAGAGGTGGTGAAGGCCTCGAAGACTATAGCAGGAAATGCTGACACCCGAAGGCTGGGAGGCATTTGGTGATAGCTGTAGGCATGAGGGAGGGTTTACTTGACATGACCCTGTGGCCCTGTATAAGGAACCCCAGCCACTGTCAAGCTGTGGCTGGTAGGAAGGGTGCCAAGGAGAGCAATACTCCACCATTCTTTGTCCCCAACCTTCAATTCTTGCCAATGTTTCTCATCAGTCAACCCAACCAGAAGCCAGAAAGCGGGGGAACCCGGGTGACGTCCACAGAGGTCAGCCTCCTAAGACAGGACACTGGACAGTGGAGAGTGATCTGGAGAGACAGAGAACAGAATATCCTGCAAGGACTGGAGTGAGCTAGAATAGAATCCTCTCTAGTCTAGAGAAAACAAGTTCAATTGTCCAGATATCTGAGTGTGCCTGGATAGTTTGAGGGATTGTGCTGAAAGGAAGGAAGTAGAGAGAAATTATTTTTGGAGATTTATAAGATACTTTTGGCTTCGGTAGTTCCTTAAATAACCACTGTACATCACGGTGGCTGACCATTGCTTCCTGGAGTGTTACAGTTGATAGAGACTTTGATTTATTGGAGTGATGCAGCAACACAAACTTACTGCATTGCTTTTCATTTTTAAATCTCCTGCTGCTGCTTGTGGGCATGGCCGTGTGGGAGGTTCATCCCTGGGCCGGGGTCACTCCCTGTACTCCACTCTCATAGATCAGGAGGGTGGAGGACCCAGAGTGACAGGTGGGCCGCACCAAGTCAGAGAGCTGTTCCCAAACAAATGAAATGTATAGGGAGGTAGGCCTTGCTTGCTAAACTTCATTTTTCCTGGTTTCTGACCATGCTGTGTCTCTGCTAACTCTTTTCTGTTAGGTTCTGGTCCAGGCACGTCAAGAGTAGGCATTCCCTCAAGAGGAAATCAATTCCTTCCTCTTATTCATATCTTCTGATAACTGCACCTCCTTCCCCATGCATAGTCCCTGTCATTTTGGGTGCGCCCCCATGCTACAAGGACACAGGGGTCAATGAGGTTTAGAATCACCTGGCCACAGAGGTTGGTTCTGTTCCAGGTGTAGACTTTACCCAAGCCAGGCTCATCAGAGTCAAGGGTATCGGGCGTGGTGCTGTAGTGTTGGGGAAGAGGATTCTTTCCACTAGGATTGTTAAGCGGTAAATAGGAACTATCCTAGGACCACCTCATGGGGAGAACATACAGAGAATGAATCAACATGAAAGAAAGTAGATCCAGAGTTAGACAGAGGATAGAGTCTAATAGAGAGATTCAGTGTCTTAAGCCAAATCATCCCCAAACTTCCCACTTAGACTTGTCAAGTCCCCTTTATTGAGCTGTTGAGTGGATCTGAGTTCCATCCCCGTGCGCTGTTGAGAGGGCAGAGTGCAGGGAGCTAGGACAGAACAGCAGGTAGGAAGCCACGTTATGTTAGGCAGCAAAGGAGGTCTCTGTGAGTTGGTAGCATCCAACTGACTGCAAGAATTGGCAGTGTGTTGCTGCATCACTCCAGTGTTAGAAGGTCTCTCACATTGATCAGGTGCCAGGCAAGTGTTCTGTCATGTCTCTAAGCAATTCCACTTAAGATAAAATTCTGCTTTTCAGTTTGCCTTCTAAGTCAGGCCCTATTCCCTTATACCTGCCAACCTGCTACAACTCAGGCTAATCATGGCTTCTCTGCCGTGACATTTTCAATTCACCAAAAAGGAATAACCTGACTCACACTCTCCCTGGGCCATAAAGTTTATCTGAGTGACCATCTTTACTTTAGGGCCATGAAGCTGTCCTCATACCTGAGTACTTACTTCTAGTTTAAGAATTCTTCAGGAAGCTTGAAAAAAAATTTTCAAAATCCTTGAGAAGGACGAAAGAAAGCCATCCATCCCGGCCTCATCGTTGGCAGAGGAGCACCACGCCTCACCTCTGGGCAGCCTTTCAGAGCTGCTGACATGTGGCAGGAGGTGTTAGAACAGATGAGAAGCACCTGGATGCACCACGCCTCACCTCTGGGCAGCCTTTCAGAGCTGCTGACATGTGGCAGGAGGTGTTAGAACAGATGAGAAGCACCTGGATGTTTGATTTGTATCTACCTATATGCCTCAGGAGCAAAGATGGGTGGTTGTCTCCTGTGTGTCTACACCACCTTAACACACAGACATGCAATATTTTACTTCTCAAGCTTGAGGTTGGGTTCCTTCCCTAGAGACTCTGAGGATGCAGAAAGCAACCAAAAAGCAACATGAAGAGTCTCCTCTGGGCCAGTCAGAGGGAGAGTAGGGAGCTGGGGGGAGGGGGAACATCAGGGGAGGGAGAGGGGACCTCCCTTTGATGGCTTAGCACCTGCAGAATGAAATGCTGCTTTTCCTCTCCTCCTTTATCTACAGGACAGTTAAGGTCCTTCCAGTTCATGGGCCCATACCCTGCCTCCTTTTTTTCCTCATGAGGATCAGCCAAGAAGTTGAGTTCAGTCACAGGCCAGCTGCCCAAGGCCCACATTCAGCATAGCTGGGAATGACTCTTATTGCACTGCCCCCAGGCTTTGCTCTTAGGAAGACTGGAGGCTCCTCCCTGGCTCACCTCCCTGCAGGCACAGTGTCCAGGCACCAGAGGCATCTGACAGAGATTGATCTCTCAAGGGAAAGATCTGGAAACAAAGGCTGCTTTGGGCAGAAAATTCCTTTCTAAAGTTATTGCTTCTTAGCCAATCAAGTGTCAGTTATGGGCATTGATCTGCATATTTCCAGTGCAGGATTGCCCTCCCCAAAGACAAACATTTCCCTGCACAAGTGACTAAGGAATCTAACCAGGTCAGAGGCACACCACCACCGAGTCTATTTCCCAAAACTGCTTTGCTTCAGCAACCCAAAGGAATTTGCTTTTGCTTTCCTCACACAGGCTCTTGATGAGACAGGCCCAGACCTAAACCCCACTCTGGTACTCACTGGCTGAATCCATAGCCAGTCACCCAATTTATCAGAGCTCCAGAGTCTTCCTGTGTAAAATGGGACCAGAGGACCTGCTTGTGGCTGGCTACGTGAGCTAAATGGCAAACATAAGTGACGTGTCTAAAGGAATCTGGCTGGTGTGGGGTAAGAGCTCAATAAATGACAGTCCCTCCTCGCAGCTCCTTTCCCCAGTGTAGAAACTGACAGGATCCCCTCCACCTCAGAAACTAAGTCGTGTAAACTGTGTGTGCCCCGCTTGAGCACCAAGATCATAAAGGAGGTGACCAGCAGAGTTATCTCATTTCACACATCTGGTTAACAGTGCCCCCAAAGTCTTTGAAACAACAAACAAAACTGGGGTGAACAGTAACAGCATCAGAAGCGCCAGCTGACTATACCGTAAGTTAAGGGGACTGCAGCTCCTTGGTCTCCACAAGCCTGAAGTGCATATTTATTCACCAAATTCCTCTTCAGTGAGAGAATCACGAATTCTTCGCCCCACCCCCACCCAGGTCACTTAACACAATCTCCTCATGGGGCCCTGCAGGTGGTGGTGACACGAGGAGCCCAGTAGCCTCTGCTCAGCTTAGCACAAAGGTGCCCTCAGCACCAGCAGCGACCACGCCCCCTGACAGAGCCTCTCTCTCCATGAGTGTCTCTCCTCCACCCTCAGTTCTGCTGAGTGAGCCTGCCCTTCCTGCCCTCAGTTCTGGGGTTCTTGAGCCTCACTATGTTTTGGTTTGAGGCTGATCTTTTTTAGTTAGTAAGAGAGATCGTCAGCAATTCACAGAAAAACTCCTTGCTACCCTCCCATCTCTCCTTGTGAGGCGTCTGTCTGCCCTACCTCGGGGCCTTCACATTGTTCCCTCAACCCAGATCAAGGACTCTTCCTGTGGCTGAACCCATCTGCTTCAAATACAGGCTAAAATATCAGCTCTTCAGAGGGGCCTCCCCAGACAACCCTATTTAAATGGGTCTCACCCTCCTCCATACTCTGCTTATGCTCTTTGTGAGGAATGCAATGTAAGAACTAAAAATAGTTGCCAATCCCATATGGACTACTTGTTAATTTTCTGCCACTTGCTTTAAACCCTAAACTCTCTGAGGGAAGCTGCCATGTCTGTTTTATTCACCAACAAATATTTGTATTTCTAGCACAGTTCCTGCAATTCCTCCCCTTCCACTTAGTGAATGAATGAACGATGAATAAATGAATGCTGGGACCCTCTTCCTGAAGAACTCTTTTCTCAGCTATGTTGTGTCCACTTTAAGATTGTCTATTCTCCCTGGACAGAATGCTTGGCTCCCACAAGCAGGCAACCAAACTCTGGAGCAGCCTCCCTGATGTGTAGCGCTGGGGTTTTGTGGAGACAGGAGTTTATGAAAGGAATTAAACACACGCACGTGGGGGAGCAGTGAAGGCAGAGAACCGAATAGTTACTAACCCACCCACCAGAAGGAGAACTAGTTGGAGCTAAGAAGGAAGCTCCACTGAGGAGGCCCAGTCACTGAACAGGACCTGACAGAGGGTGGGGGCTGGGGGGCACTTGTGCAGAAGCCTTGGGGCTGCTGCCTTGTGGGTCATTGCCAAGCCCCGGGTGTTGGGCCTGGGGCCACTATTGGTCAGAGAAACAAATTGGACATAGAGTGGGGAACACAGCCAAGCCAGGACCCACTGGGCACCTGGCGTCCCTCTGTCACCATGGATAACCACAAGCACCTTTTGAAAGGAAAAGCTGCCATTTCACCATCACCCTCCAAATCCACACAATGTCCTTCCAGGTCACTCTGACCCCAACCCCACAGGGAAGGGAATTCTGGAAACAGGATTCCAGCTTCGGTCAGGCTGACTTGATATGGCCTGAAAAACTCCCCTTGTCCGTTCAAAGCCAACTCTTCCCTGACACCTCGCTGAGCAGATCCTGATGGCTCCCTGTTGGTCCTAACGCCACATTGAACAACCTTCTCTGATGTCTGAGAACTGGCTTCCAGTCTCTGTGACCATGTCTCCTGTGCCACCTGGATTTTGCTTGAGTTTGCAGGTAACCCAGTTTTACCCAGTCCCATTAGGAACAATAGGGACCTAACTTATCCTGGGGATTTGAAGAAAAGAACTTCTTTGCAAAATGCCTCCAGATGGAATGACATCAAGGAAGCTACTGACTCGGGAGATAACAGGGTCTTCCTTTGCTCCCTTATCAGAAAGGGCCTTAACTATACCTGGTGAACAAGGGTTAAACTGACACTTCTACATCAATCAAGGTTCTCTTGGCCCTCATGAACACCCTACATGCCTGCTGAAGTCCAGCTGTCCCTTGAAGTCCCACCCTCACAAGCTATGGCAGCTGCCCATGGGGGTGAAGATCAAGAGAAACCAAAACTCAGCTTCTGTCTGGTACCACCACCACCCCCAGACTGACATAACACAGTTGAGCCAAGGATGGAAAGAGGCTTTGCAAGCTATTTTCCAGTTCTCCCCTCTGCTATGGGGCCACACCTCTGCTCTTCCTCTTCCTGCCCAGCCTCCCCAAGGGAACGTGACAGCATCCCAGTGTTCTGGAACAAAGGAGAGCCTCCCAGGCAGCTGCCACGTCCTCTCATCTTCTCCGGAGGTGACGAGCTGTCTGGCTCCTCCTGCCATCCTGCTGCTCCAGAATGTAAATCACAGGAGGTCTCCTGCCTGAGAAAAACAATTAACTCAAAATACCAGGATTACCGTCTGCCACGTCTACAAATCTCTACAGCTCACATTTGTCTCTCCCAACAATTTATGCTTCACAGTGTCAAGCTGTTCAAATATCCTGCCTTTTCCCTAAATGGACTGACTCGTGGCTCTTGGGGTGGCTTGTATCATTTGTTGTAAAAACCAGTGCTACTGGTGACACTGGTAGCTACTGTGCTACCCCAAGAGAGATCATGCTGGGGGGCGGGGAAGAGTCGGCCTCTCTGTCTTGCCTTGTCCACCTAAGTGAAGACCTGGCTCCTCTTGCCAGTGAAACAAGAACATGAGGTTCAAATATTTTCTCTTTTTTGTTTAACCTTATGCTTTGCACGGACTGCCCCTCCTTTCTGGGCCCCCCAACATGATGAATTCTCCATGGTCCATGTCACGAAGAGAAGAAAAATCATCACATGGGTGGATGGCAGTAACCCAGTGGTTCTCCACCACAGGGGATTTTATTTTCCTCAAGTGCATTTTGCAACATCTGGAGGAATCTTTGTCACAGCAACAAGGCTGGGAGCAAGGTTCCATAGCATCTGGTGGGTAGAAAGCAAAGAGGCCACTCAACATCCTCTACTGCCAGGACTCCTCCTAGCACCTACAACAAAGCATTACCTTGCACAAAATGTCCAGTGTTGAGTTTGAGAACACTGCAAAGACCTCAGTGCAAGTTGGCTTCTCTCACATTCTGCCTCACGGACCCCAGAGCATTGCTTCAAAGCAAGATGGTTTTTTCAGAGATGAGGGAGAGAATGCAAGTCAGATGGCTCACCACTTTCTGATCGTGCCGCTACCTCCAGGAGACAGAATTGTACCAAAATCAAGGTGTGCACATTTGGACATCCACCCCCTGAAGGTTCAGTTGCTTTATCTGCAAATGAAGCCCTGCCCACAGCTGCCCTGAAGCTGGCTGGCTCCTGAAGCTCCTGCCACACTCAGTGGAGGGGGTGTACTGACAAGCTCCCTGAGCCCAGGGAGAAAAACACATAAAAGTAGCAGTGAGGAGGCTCCATCTTGGTAATAAATTGAAAAGAAATATTGTCCTAGCAATTGGCACAAGCATTCCTGTTGGAAAGAAAATTCTATTACGTCTCCCTCTTCCTCCTGGTTTTTTGAATTAAAAATAAAAAATAAAAACATTGATGAGTATAGTTAAGGAAGGAAAATCATCCCTAGTTTTAGAGAGCTGTGAAATTGCTCTGCAGAAGTCACCGGGAGAAGTGCCTTTCCTGAGCAGGTAGGCTCAGCCCGAACTAGATGGGGTGAAGAGCCGCATGGATGGGGTCCCTCCTTACCTACGCACCTGAGGGTGTGATGCCAGCTTTTCTATTTGGATTTGTTTGGGGTGATATACTGTGAATCTGCCAACTATTTTAGCCTCAAATTCTCATGAATGCTGTGGGAAAGTGTGTGTGTGTGTGTGTGTGTGTGTGTGTGTGTGTGTGTGTGTGTGTGTAGGGAATGGCTTACATGCTGATGACTTTTCCTATGTCCATGTTTGAAACTCAGTACCTTCTTTGATTTATACACACACACACACACTGATGAAAATCCTAAGTCAGAAATTTAAGGAGGAAAAATTTTTGTTTTGGGGGTTTGTTTATGTTTTCTTTTCCCACCACCAGCCCTTCTGCCCCCTTTGACGTTTTCTTCCTCTCCCTCCTCTTAATCTCAGAAATCTCACTTGTTTTGTTAGCATTCACTAGTTTCGCTCTTTCAAGTCAACCCCTATGCAGACATCCAATATTTGTCTTTGTCATGCTGACTTGCTTTGCGCTCAGAAGTTCTTCAAACATCTTCCATTGTTTCCATAAATGGCAATAGTTTGTCTTTACTTATGACAGAATAATAATCCATTGTATGGCTAGACCTCAACATCTTGATCCAATCCTCTGTCAGTGGGTACTCAGGCTGTTTCCATGTCCTGATGATTGTAAATAATGCGGAACAAACATTGTAGAGCATGTAATTTTTTGAATTGATGGTTTCATGCTCTTTGGATAGATGCCCAAGAGCAAGATTACTGGGCCATATGGTATTTCCATTTTTGCTTTTTTTTTAAAGGTAAATCCAGATTGCTTTCTAAAATGACTGCACCAATTTACATTCCCACCAGAGGTATAATAGAGTTCCTCTTTCTCTGCATCCTCTCCAGCATTTGCTGCTGTGTTGGGAAAAAGAAATTTGAATCATTGCTATCTTGGTCATAAGAACAGGAAGTCACCTTGCTCACTTCTGGGTATATCTGGGTTAAGTGTGGGTTTTGTTGAGTCCTCAGCTGTTCTGCATTCCCAGTCTTTGCACACATCTCTGGCTTGTGAGCGCCCCACCATCCCAGGTGCTATTGATGGGTCTCTACAGAAATGTTTGTTGCTGGTTACAAAGATATTCAATGCATATCCAATTTAAAGTGCCGCGTGACTTGTTACCAATGCTGAGAGCCTCTCCCTCTCTGGAAAATGCTGAAACTAAACTTTGCTTTTCTCTCCTACTAACCTTGAATGGATAGACTTGATATTCATGATTTTATCTAAGGAGCCATTCTTGGTGTTACTGGAAGACAGCCAAGATGGCTTTTCCAAAAAAAAAATAGTTTTTAAAAGATCAGCATTCATTAGTTGGGTTCTCCATTAAATGAAGCACACACGGTGAAGGGAATAATTAGTGAAGTTAATTGTGTCTTCACAGGAAACCAAGGGGAATCCAGTAAAATGTCCTGACATTCATGAAAAGCAATATGTTCACTGCTCCTGCAACTAATTGCAATTAGCAAGTGAGAGAACATACATAGAGTCTCCCTGTGTAATTAATTACAGGCCTTTATCACAGCAGACAGGACAGGACAGGAGTTACAGGAGGCACCTGCCTTGTGCTGCGCCTCTGCAATCCTGCTGTGTCATGTACCTTTCTGTGCCTGTGTGCGTCTCTTGTCCACTCTAGTCATAACTTTCATGGAGCAGCGTGTGCCTGCTAAATTGCAAATCTACCATCTTCCTGGCATAAAGTAGGTGGTCAACAACTATTTGATAAATGAATGAGTAAATGAATGATGAGTGAGTAGGAAAGATCTTCTTGAATTTATGTAACCTTTGGTCAATGAGAATCACAGAAAGGTTGACTCTGAGAATACAAGGTGCAGACAAGGAGACTTCCGTTGAATGGGGCTTAGAGGAGGCTTCTTGGTAGTTGCTGGGGTAGCTAGATTAAATGAACAAGATAATTTGTAAAGTGAAGAGAGCCTCTTCTCTCTTTTTCAGGCATCTTCTCCAGCATGACCTTGAATGGTCAAATTCTGATTTTTTTGTCTCTACCATTATAGTCCTCAAGTTATATCTACCAAACTCCCCCCACCAAGAGAAATGTAATCGACTTGTGTAAAATATAGACTCACTTGCTTCTCCACTGATTTTTCAAATCTTAGACTAGTTCTAGAAAAAAAATTGGATCTTCACTATTTGGTGGCTGGAGACCTGAGATGTTTTTGAAGCTTGGAAATAAGTAGAATCCAAGCTATGGAAGCATCCCAGAGTTGAGTGTGGGCCCGGAGTTTGTTCGACTCCTTTGTCTTCAAGAACTTCATATGGTCAACAAAGTCTTCTAAGTTTATGTCATAGCCTTATGAGTTACCTAAGAACCTCCAAAAAAAAAGTCATGACTACTTAATTTGTTATAATAGAAGAGATAGTGAAAAATATCCCCAAATTCAGTGACTTTAAGTACTTGGAAGTTCTTGCTTTCTCATTTGCCAGTCCATCCAGCTGGCCAGCTCTGCTCCATGAAACCATCCATCTGGGGAAGAAGTAAGCAAGAGGCTCTGTCATCCTCCACAAAGCCATGGTTCTTTGTAATTACCTTTCCAGTGAGAGGAAGGGGAAAGTGACAATTAATCACAAGGGATTTCCTTTAAGCAGGGGACACAGAAGTTGCACCCATCATTTTTACTTATATCCCAATAGGGAGAATTCAGTGACAGCAAGCTCTGAGGAAGACTAAGACATCCCTTCTGCCTCTGGATATGCCTATTTGTGTCCAGGAAGAAGGGAAGATGGAGTGGGGTAGTGGCAAATGCTAAAAAGAGACAGCTGATCTTAATATAGTTAATAAAAGTAGCTTTATCACCTTTATTTTTGTTAAAAGAGACATATATTAATTGGTATAGAGAATCACCATCCTGTCACACTACCATCAGCTCTTAAAGGCAAGGATCAGTATTGTGTCAAACTCACAGAAAGTGCTAAGTGTTTGGGATGGAAATGATTGCAATGATGAAGGAATGAGTTATGTCCAAGATCTCAATTTGACTTAAGTCCAACACTTTTTGGAGGCTATATTTCCAAAATATGGCACATTTTTCCCTTTCACCCTGCAGTTGTCTCTAAATAAATGAGGCCCTGAGTCTAATAATCTGTCAGTGTTTTGAAGATTCACTTGGAAGATTCTGGACTGCATCCATCATTGAAGTAGTCCCGAAACCCTAATGTCACTAAGGCTACACTCTTTCCTAAGTTCTACTGACAATTGATTTTTACCTGGAAAATCTCATGATAACACAAATCCCAGGAACACTTTAATTATTTAGATCAAAAGAGAATGAAATCAAAGCTAAGCACATTAAGACTTTACATCAAACGCAGGGAAGATAAAATGGAAAGGGAGATAATCCTGGATACTAACTCAACTAGGAAAGTGAAAGACCTCAAGATGAATCCTGAGTACCCCGAGATTTCACAACTGATAACTGCCCAAGGAGGTAGTCATTACTGTGTCCAATTTGCAGATGGAAAAATGAAGGCTCAGAGAAGCTAATGACTTTTGTTAGGTCACTTATTATTAAAAGACATGACAAAATTCAAACCCAGAACTACTTTAACAAATCAGTTTAAATACCACTAAAGAAAGGTCCAGCAAACCCAGCGCTCATTTCAGAGCTGACCTGTGTATCTGTAATGACATTTTTTCTTAAGGCTCAAGAAAAAAATTGTCCTTGCAAGAATAACTCTAGCTGATTTTAAAGGGAATTCTAGTGAAAAGATGGAGATCACCACATCATTGTGAGCAGAGTGTCTAAACCAAGGGATGTTGGGGTCTCATCACAGTCCAGAGCATGAGCAAGCCAAAGTGTTCTTGGGTGGTTGACTCAAGAATGACATGTAATGTTTCCCAGCGGGGGTGACATCCTTCAGGGAGAATACAGCCTGAGTATTTAAAAGAAAAGTCAGTTCAGGAACCTAAAAAATCTTGTTTCTCTCTTACTTGGACAGAATAACCATGGTATAGTGTAGATGAGAAGATTAAGAAGACATCAAACGAAAGCACATGTGACTAGATAGTTAGAAATAATTCCTGATACTGAAACTTACACATTATCCTCAAATGCAAGGGCAATAGTTCTGAAAACATGCAGAAACAGGGAAACCATGTGTAGTTGAGTCCAGATCCCTGTGGCTATAGGGCTTCAGCCAAATGAAACAACATCTCACTAGACTGTCAAGGAGTGTTTCACCCTATAGGGCTGGATTAGGGGTGCTGACTATCTGACACACGTGCTTCACTCTTATCCCCTTAGCAGACATAATTTGTCATAGCAAAATTAGAGAATTTTTCTCAATATCAGAATCCTTCAACCAGAAGCAATCAGAGTTGGCAAAAAAAAAAAAAACACCTAATTGTCACCCCTTGCCTGAACCAACTTCCCATAAAATATCTAATATCTTTAATTGATGGGGAAGTGTGGGGAGGGATGGGGGCAGAACAACCCTAAAGCTTAGAGGAACTTGAGAACTTGTAATTGAAAGGAAAAGCCACCCACTTGCAGACTGGTCAGCGGTCAGTGGTTGCAAAGCATTCTGGACGATTTGCAAGATTGCAAGTCTCTAAACAAAGTCTCAAAAGGCAGCCCCAAGAATTTCTCCCCAGGCTGTCTAAATTATAAATGACACCAAGGACATGTCCTAAAGCCTTTGAAATTTTGAGAAACCCGAGAGAACTTTCACAACGTTTACATTCCCCTAAAATTGTTTCTAACACAAGTGAGGGAGACCCCTGAAAAACTCCGTCTTGTTCATAGAACTTTCCTTTGCCCCAACACTCTTCTCTTACACATATTTATCTCATTCACAGAGTTCTGGTTTTTAAAAGGCAGCTGTGTCACATTTTGCCGAGGCCCATCAAATAGGCTCATCTTTCAGGAAGCTGACACTATTCACACACCACAGTGAGCAGGGGAAAAAAATAATAGAAATTTTACGATAATAGCCCTTATAACGAATGACCAAATTTGTGCTAATCCCCTAGAGTCTAACTCTCTTCTTAAAGTGTGATCCATAAATTAGCAGCTTTGGTGTCACCTAGTGCTGGTTATACCTGCAGAATCTCAGGTCTCCTCTAAGCCAACTAAATCGGAATCTGCCTTCTCGAGATTCTCAAGGTGTTCTGATGCAAATTAAAATTGTAGAAGCAGTCAACTGGAACAGAGATCATTTCTTCTCAGATGTCTAATTCTTCTGTCTCTGAAGCTTACTGACTGCTGTGTGACACATTGTTCTAACCAGTTTGCTAAGAAGTTGCCCAGCTCACTGAAGACTGATGGTGCAAATGGTGAAAGAAAAGCAATGGAGAAGGCAACTAGGTTTTCAAATCAAAAGAGAAGTGTCAGAAAGAGCTAGGAACACACACTAGGCACATGTGTGTACAAGCACGCACGCAACTGAATTGCCAGACAGAAATCTATCAAAGCTCCTTATTCACATGCTGAGTCAGGTGCACGTCATCCTTCGGACAAGAATTCATAAGCCCTTACCAATTAAATCAAGAGTTTGCCTATGGTCAGCCTCATTTTTTTAAAGATTTATTTATTTGTTCAAAGACTGGGGTACAGATCAGAAGCATGGGAGGGTGAGAGAATTCACCAGAGACAGAGCGGGGAACAGAACAGGCAGATGGACCAAAGACACTGCTGAGGATAGCAGCGGGTGAGGCAGGACACGTGGGTTTCTCCCTGGCCAGCGAGAATCGAACCAGCACTGCACAGGCTGCGGAAGGCTTTGCAGTGCAGTGCTCAACCCACTGCGCCACAGGGGAGGCCCAGGTCAGCCTCATTTTTAAGGTGCTAAGGAAGCTATTCTCAATAGCAACAGGGATATCATGACTTCTAACTCAATTGTTTGAAACGTGGTAAGTGTGTACTAAATAAATCTTCTAAGTATCTAAAGTTGACTAGTTTATTGGATGATAATTGGGACCTTCTAGTAGTAGTAGTAGTACTAATCCACAAACACATATACACACAAGCACAAAACTGAGTAATTAAATCTTTAATTTTAGAACGTGGAAAGTTGTGATTTAACTGGAAAGAAAAGAGAATAACAAGAAAGAAGAGTGATTGAGAAGATAAAAATAAATGACTATAATTAGCTTGTGCCATTACATGGCAATCTAAATTTATGGAAGAAATGATAACCACATTTCTTAAATAGCCACATCCTACAGACCCTCAGGGGATATCCCTCTGTGGTTTCTTCATTTGAGGATTAGGAAGCCTTGTACATTCAACAGACACCCGTTGTTGTGTGTCCACAGGGCCTTGGAAGAGTTTCAAGGTCTCTGTTCTCTGTTGCTGTGATGCAAAGTCTGCAAGACCTATGTCAAGAGCTCAGAGATGCGGCATTCACTCACACTCACTCACACACACACACACACACACACACACCCTTCAATCACTGTGGATGGCTAGTCACCCTGTCTCTTTGAGCGTGGCCTTTTGTAAAGAGAAAAGTAGCTTTATCTCTCATTTCTTTTCTGTTCTCTGGGGATGCAAAGGCTAAGGAAGCATAGCTCTTGCCTTCAATACAGATGGAACGCTTATAATGGAGTCATGTTCAAGGTCATTTGGGAATACTGAGGAGGCTGTGATTCATTCTTCCTGGGGTGTGGGAATGAAATGGATCAGGGGTTAAGTGACTCTGCCATTTTTAAACCAAACAGACACAATATTTTTTAAATACCAGTGTTGAAAAATAACTCACTATCATATAGTCTCAGAAGCTTCTCTTCAACATAATTTCTGCTCCTTTTTTCTCAAAAATAAATTTCCTAAAGCAAGGAAAACCAGAAACATAAATTCAATTTTTGATGAAACTGCAAGATGCCCGGGTGCCTGAACATAGGGTATGAAGGCTGAAAGTTGGGGAGTAGGCTCAGCTGTGACCCCAGCAGAAAACAGTCACACAAAGGGAACCACTGAGGTTATTTAAGGAGCAATTTACAGAGGTGTGCACCAGGAGAAGGGAAGGCCACAGAGACAGGACCGAGGGTGGCAAGGATGGATGTAGGCTGCCTTGCACCCCAGCCTGAAAGGAGAAGGGAAAGGAACAGTTCTGGAATTGAGGGAGGGAGAAAGGAAAGAGAAAGACACAGAAAGAGACAGAGACAGACAGAGACAGACAGAGAGCTGTACACAGAGGGCTGCCTGACAACAGCTGTGTAGAGAGATGCAGAGACCTGTCAGGGAGGGGCCAGGTGAATAAGAGCCCTGACTCGGTTCTCCTCTTGCCCACCAACCTCCGCCAGGACATCCTACTGACTCAAGGCAACCAGGAGTCAGAGCACAGGAAACCTGTTGATAAATCTTTCAGAAGTTTTAATAAAGTTGACTTTATTGAAAAAAATGATAAAAATTATTATTTTATCATTAACTTATATCAGAATCCTCAGACAGAAATATTGAAGAACTAAAACTATAGCTTATGAACACAGATGCAAAAGTTCTTGAACTATTAGTGAATCAGTCATAGTGCTTTGCAAAAATATAAACCATCAGGGTTGAGTGAAATTACAAGGTTGGTTCAACACTTATGAATGGATCAGTATAATCAATAATGTAAAGAAAAATGCTGATCATCTCAATAGATGCAGAAAAACATTTGACAAAATTTTAAATGTATTCTTGATAATAACTCTTGGCAAGGTAGGAACAAGAGACAGCATCTTCAGCCCAATAAAGGATATCCACCAAAAAAAAAAAAAATACAGTCAACATTATACTTGTAATAAGAGGGTAGTGAGGGGACCTCCCTTGTAGCACAGGAGTTAAAGTTTCAGTGCTATCAAGCTATCTCCAGCCACTGCAGCACGAGTTTGGGTCCCAGCCAGGGAGCTACCCACAAGGAACAGCAGACCTCTCCTGACTTGCCCGCTGCTCCCCTCAGCAGTGGATTTCAGTCACTCTGCCTGTTCTGCTCCCCACTCTGTCTCTGGTGAATCCTCTCCCCCTCACCCTCACCCTCTGGCCTGCACCCTAGTTATTGTATGCATAATAAATAAAATAAATATTTTAAAAATATATAAGCAAAAAAATAAGAGGTTGGTGAGCAAGAGGAGAATGAAGTCAGGGTTTTTATTCATCTGGCCCCTCCCTGACAAGTCTCTGTGTCTCTCTACCTGCAGTCACAACTCCTGTCGGGGTTCCTCTGAATGCAGCCCAGCTTCCTCTGAATGCAGGATGTATCCTCTGGAGCTACAGAGGAGGCAGGGATAAGAGAAGTGAACAGACTGTTGGAGGGGGAAGATGCCAAAGCCTGGAGCCAGTGGAAGGGCAGCTACCCAGAGAGAGGAAAGTAAGCTGTCCCTAGAGCGAGCCCGGGGTAGTGACAGAATCCTGAGAGCACCTGGGGGTGGGGTGGTGGGTGTGGCAGGAAGAGGAGGAAGAAGAAGCTCTCGGAGTCCCACCATGCTGCAGACACCCTTGCACATGTCCATTGTCCTAAGAGCCACACAGGTGGCGTCACCTGCTCACAAGCACCAGAGCAGCAGCTCCCTGCACCCTGCCCTGGAGTCTGCAGCGGGAGTTCTGATGCTGCTTCTTCCCGCCCAAGGCAGGGGAGGGTGCCTTCCCTCCAGGCACCCTGCGCCAGGAGCCACTCTCTGGGACATCTCCTCCCCTCACACTCAGAGCGCACCTCAGTGTGACCCTTGCACAGTCTTCCAGATATCAGGCTGTAGAAAGACAGAGACTGTATTCCAGCTGCAGAGAGGTAAATCACGGTAACTTCCAGACAATTAAACCAGAACCCTCAGGCCTCTGGGTCCCAGCTGGATCACATAAGTGACATCGCCCATCCCTTGGCCTCCCCACATGGTCTCCGGCTCCTCCAGCCTCCGTGAGGATGGCACTGAGCGGAAGGAGAAGGTCTTCTCCAGGCTTTTGCAGGGAGCAGACTTCTGTAAAGAGGACAGGCTATTCTTCTACATCTGAAAGCCAACCTCTCTAGGGGTTCTGCTCTGTGCCAGCCCCTGCATCCCTGCTAATGGCCGGAGCTCCATCTACAAGGCAGCTGCAGTTGGGCAACTGTTCATTACAGAGGAGGCCACAGGGTACCATAACAGAGCTCACTGCTGCCCATCGCTGCAATCCAATTTTCCAGTGTTTATTATATTTACATGTATAAAATGTTTCTGTTTAATATTATTATTCTGTGAAAGATGCCCGCCTGCTGGTAGGGCATACAGAGCTAAAGAAGCATGATCCTTACTCATACACAGAGGATTTAGGATGGTTAACACAGAAAATTTATTCATCACATGCTAAGCATCCTATTTGCTATAATTTTAATCTTTCATATGTAAGTATACACATATATATGAATAGATGTATATGATTATACAATTTTATATATAATATGTAATCTCTATACAAACATAGCTTTGTATGATGCATCTCTTACATATAAAATTTGTATTTGTGTGCGTATCTGTATCTTCATACATATGTCCATATATATGACGTAACATTTACTATGTTTTTGAAAGGACGATAGCATTTTTTTTAAATAACAATTAAGTAATGGGGCCTCTCTGGTGGCTCAGGGGTTAAAGTCTCAGTGCTATCAAGCTATCACCAGCCACTGCAGCATGAGTTCAATCCCCAGCCAGGGAGATACCCAAATGGCTCAGCAGACCTCTCTGGTCTTGCCTGCTGCTCCACTTAGCAATGTATTTCAGTACATAAACCTGTTCTGCTCCCCACTCTGTCTCTGGTGAATCCTCTTACCCTTCGCACCTCTGGCCTGCACCCCAGGTCTTGTATGCATAAATAAATTTTTAAAAATAAATCTTTAACAATAATAATAATAAAAGTAATAGAGGAATGGTTAAGATCACAAGATTTAAAATCAAGCTCCATTTGACCTTGGGCAAGTTGCTTATTTGTCTAAAGAGTCAAGCAAACCCATCATCTAGAAGCAATTTAGTTAATATCTTGCTAAATAAAATTCAAGAGTGCTTTATGTGTTACCCCCAAACAGACACTCACATAATCTGCTTTTACAAACTTGACACCATATTCAGCCTATAGTTGATAGCCCATTTCCTCCCCAGTGCAGAGTAGACAGCTTTATGACCTAGTACCTGGAAAATACTGTTGTTTTTCTAGTAGCTTCATAGTATCTCCTAGTCTTCAATTCATGATATTGTCTCCTCTACTCACTTCATTTCTTTTTCAAATAGAATTGGCATGTCTGGGGGAAAAAACACAATGCCATATAATAGCTACAACAATGAACTCTCTTTTCATGTTTGTGATTTTAATGGGAGTTTTACTACCAAGCATGAGGCCAACCAGGGATTATAAGTGCATGTTTAATGCTATGAATATCCAGTTATTTATATTTTATTGAGAATTTTTGTATGAGGAATGGATATTAATTTTTATCAAATGCTTTTTCAGCATCTCTCAAGATGATTAGTTACTCCATTGTTTTTTCCTTTGCTGTTAATGAAGTTATATTGCTTTCCTACTATTAAATAAGTAATGCAGTCCTAAAATCAACCCTACCTTGTCAGGGTGATTTTTCTCTTCACATACTGCTGGATTCTATTTGCTGTGATGATTACAGTATTACAGATGCCCAAATCCCAAGTGCAATACAGTATAAACGCACACGTATAATATAATACATAATCTTTAGAGTGATTGCTGTTTTTCATTAAAATAATTAGAAATACTTTTTTCTATCTTTATGCTTAAAAGGCTAGGTAGGCTTGTCCCCTGAAGATTGAAAGTATTTGCAAGGAAAATAATCCTTTGACAAATTTCTCAATTTTCAACTCTAGATACTATAGTATTTCAGTTTTCTGCCTCTCCTAGGGTCTTTTTAGTCAATCTTTCCCCATTTGTGGACAAAACAGCCATAAAGCCCAAAAGGCCTCCAGCTCTTTGGTGGAGTCAGTGTATTTTTCTCCACTTGGCCACCTTTGTGTAATAGTTTTTCTTGTTCTTTGTGAAAATGGTTTTCCAACTTCTTAGTATTTGCTGGAACCTCCAAGTCAAGAAATCATTCCCCGGACAATGCCAGCATGGAACCATGTGGCTGCCGAGGGGCTGGGTTAGTAACCAGAGCAAAGGGCCTGCAAGGTGCGCCTACCTGGTCCTGCACCCAAAACTGCTGCTTTCGCTGTGCATTGCCAGCACCAGGCCTCCAGTCCTCCACCCTTTAAAGCCAGAGGCCATTTTCCCTCATTGAATGCCCACCTCATGAGGTCTATCAACTCCATTTACAGAGGGAGCTGAAGCAGGAGATTCCTTAAGCAAACTGCGCCCACACAGGTAGTTAGGTGTGCAGCTGCAGAATTCAAACCCACCACCATCACCTTCCAAAGCCCACGGTCCTTCCACTGTCCTCACCCTCTGCCTGGTTTCAGTGGTCCCTGAAGCTCTATTGCAGATTTGGGGGCATATGGCAGTGAGTCAGGGACACTGGTCAGTAAGTGACAGAGTTCAGTTTCTATCACTTGCAACCAAACAGGGCCCAATTGGCAAACGGCTAATATGTATTCCTGCCTTGCTTGACTGCTGGTCCGTTGGATGGTGGGTTGTGCTTCTTCCTTTAAAGTCTACCTGACTCAGAGATTCCCATAAAAATGCAACCAAGAAAATCAAGTTCCAAATAAGTCTGTAACCATTAGATTGATTGATTCTGGTGTCTAACTACAAATCATAGGAAAACTAATTTTAAATCTACAATGTAATTAAATATTAATACATATGATATGCAAATGGAGAAAAATGACACGCCGCAGGGGTTGAATCTAGGCGTCCTCCACAGATGCTCTATGGTCAATCCTGGCAAATTGGGTTATCTCTTTGGATTTTAATTTCCACAGTAGTAATATAAATCACTGAGCTTACAGGGTATGAAATGTACGTGAAGCCTTGAAAATTAAGAAGTGCTGATGCAACAAAAAATAAACAGAAGAGAACTTTCCTGGAAACAAACAACCCCAAACCTTCCATCTCCTCAATGACAACAAAAACTTAAGAAACCGTTTATCGGATGAGAAACCTGACCTTGGGCAAGTTTCTTTGTCAAGTTGTTCTATATGAAAGGGTGTGCCATATCCTAACCCAGTCCATGGTGTCAGAGAAGCTGAAAGCTCCAGGAAAGCCCCCCTACTCCTTCTGGCACCCCTCTGGATTGGTCTGGATATGTTAAGAGTATGAAAGATCAGTGCTGAGTGAATACTGACATTTTTCTAGGGTTTTCTCTTACTATGCAGGCAATTTCATGTTTAGGATTCTCTGTCTTTAGAGAAGAGAAATTTACCAGCCAAAAGCATGGTTTTTTTTTTCTTTTTTTGCATTTCTCTGTTGCTTATGTTGCTAAACATTGTCATTTCCTTTAATGATATTATTCATAAGAACAGCAATTGCCTTTAAAGTGGCAAAATGCTGTTTTCCAAACAATTTTAACAACAATTCTAATGAAATCTCTGAACAATGGAAGGAGACCCTTCCTCACCAACCTGAGAATCTCCTGAAGATATTTACCAACTTGAGCTCATTGCTAACTAGAAGTGAACGAATTATTTAACATTGCTGTTTATTAGATTTACTCATTAAAAACATAAAAAATCTGGGGCCTCCCCTGGTGGTGTAGGTGGTTGAGCACCACACTGTGAAGCTGTCCACAGCCTCTGCAGCACCAGTTCGATCCCGGCTGGCCAGTGAGGGTCCTACATGGTGCAGCAGACCTCTCCTGTCTCACCCGCTGCTCCCCTCAGCAGTGTATTTCATTAGTGTGCCTGTTCTGTTCCCCGCTCTCTTTCTGGTGAGTCCTCTCACCCTCCCACCAATCTGGCCTGTATCCTAGTTCTTGTATAAATAAATAAGTAAATCTTTTAAAAAAATATATAAGACCTGCTTTTTAAATTGAGCAGCTATTTCTAATTTCTAGCTATATATTTGAAAAAAATTATCTCCTTGCAATGATAGCTGAGCTCCACTCATCACCTGATGTGCCGGAAATTAATTACGTAGCAAAGGTTTTTGCTGCATCAGTGTTTTCTACAATCCTGAGAAATATATGTTGTCTGTAACTATATAAAGGAAAAGATTAGATGATGAGCTCAGCTTTATTTTGTCGATAACTGCAATGGAAAAAGGAAAAAAGCACTTTTTCTTGAAAAACTATTCGTCTCCAGGGCTAACACTATTCTCTCTGTGCCCAGAATAACAGAGAGGACATTTCTGGGGAAATCAGGAGACCACCTTGGCCTTTTCTTTAAAAAAAAAAAAAAAGGAAGGAAGGAAAATCTCCTCTCAGTACCCTGCTGATAACTTCCTCCGACGTGTGTGTGTGTGTGTGTGTGTGTGTGTGTGTGTGTGTGTGTGTCTCCACCTCCCAATGAGCAGTTAACTCCACTTTCTCAGCTGCAGTTGTGCTGGTGTCTAGCCATCCCCACTTGTTCCCTGAACTGCCCTAAGCCTCTGTTGCTCTCTAAATAAATGGGAAAAATCACAATATCTGCTTCGTGGGGAGAGTGTGAAGATTAAGTGAAATGACATGCTTTAAAAATGCAATTTGCTTTTTTTATCATTCCCACCATTAACATGTCCCCTGCCCCACCTAATGAAGGGTGTAGCTGAGCAACCAGGCAAAGATCTAGGAGACTTAGAGAGAACACTTGGAGGAGAGGCGTGGAAGGACATGTGTAGAGTCAAGATAAGTAGAAACACTTGGTAGAGACTCGTGGTGAGAGCCCAATGGGGAGGCTGATCATAATCACCTTTATCTTGACATGTACTTGATTTGGCTCCTTTTGTCCCAGATGTGCCTGGTCCCTTTTACCCCCTTTCTATGTTTCCCTGCTAGATGACTTAGACATGTAGAAAGCTCTTGGACCTCAGTGGCACTGCTCTGGGCCAACCCTGTTTGGTTGAGGATTTACCCCAGAGGGGATGGGTAAGTTTGGATGTTTCATTGGGAAACCATACCCTTTCTTTTCTTCCCACTCATGCACAATCATTCTATTAAAGATCTTATACACTAAGAGTATGCTTTGTCTTTATGTGGCAGATGGCAGAATCCCTTTAGAGCATTCAAGTCTGGGGGTCCTGGGGTACCCCTCAGTCTATCCACTAACATTACTACTATTTTTAGTACTATACTCGTAATTATCACCACTTTTTTAGTATGTAATCTTGATTACTCTCTTTTCAGCACTGTCTTGTTGTCTTACCATGGCCTTTTCTGAGAGACCAGTTTCAAAGATGTCTCTCTTCTAAACCTCACATTTGTATTAAACTCCTGCTACACGCAAAACACTTTGCCTCTCAGAATTCCTTTCGGCTGAAAACTTCCAGACTTTTCAAGTGAAAAGTCTTGATTCCCCATTAAAAATCCCTTACATCCTGCCTTTTCTATTATTTCTATTTTCATGCTGTCTGCATTTAAGGAGTTTACCATAACTGGAGGTTGTAACCACATTCACTCCTAAGACATAGTAAATGATGACTAAACATGTATTGACTGGTTGAAACAAAAGACTAGCATGGGCAGAAATGCACACTGGAAATACAAACGGGCTGGTTTTTCACACCTGTGACCTCTGAGGCCTGGGCACAGGTAGGAAGAAACAGTTCAGGTGCCTTAAGACTTTTTCCTGTTGTCAAGATCCCCAGTTTCCTTCAGAATTTACATCCCTTCTAATGAGGAGTCTCAGAAAAAAAGAGCAAATTTCACAGCATTCCCAGCAGAAGTAGCTCCTGCTTTCTTTATCTCCTCCTCACTCTACCACCAAACATTTTTTTCTTGACTCCAGATACCATAAATGTCCATGAGGAATGAGGAAGCACCATCCTGCTCATTAGCTTTTTTTTTTTTTTAAATAATAAATTTTATTTTTATATTCCCCCATACAACTGCACATGCCCCATTCTGACCCCAATCCCTCCCCTCCCGGCCCCCACCCCCCAAAAAGTGTCTCTGGTTCATAGTTTTTTGTTGATTTTGATTTTCACTTTCTTATAGTTATTCATTTTCCTGGTCCCTTATTTAAGTTTTCTAGATTCCTGCTATGAGTGAGACCATCCGGTATTTTTCTTTTTCTTTTTGGCTTATTTCGCTGAGCATGATCCCTTCCAGCGCCATCCATGTTGCTGCAAATGGCATGTGTTTATCTTTTTTGAATGCTGAGTAATATTCCATGGTATATATGGACCACATCTTCTTGATCCAGTCATCTATTTTGGGGCATTTGGGTTGTTTCCAAAGCTTAGCTATTGTAAACAGTGCTGCTATAAACATAGGGGTGCAGGTGCTCTTTGGAACTGATGTTTCTGTGTCCTTTGGGTAAATACCTAGGAGTGGAAATGCTGGATCCTGTGGAAGCTCTATGTTTAGTAGGTCCAGAAATCTCCACACAGCTCTCCATAGTGGTTGGACCAGTTTGCACTCCCACCAGCAGTGCAGAAGAGTTCCTTTTTCTCCACACCCTCGCCAACATTTGTTGTTGCTAGTTTTTTTTAATATGTGCCATTCTCACTGGTGTAAGATGGTATCTCATGGTAGTTTTGATTTGCATTTCCCTGATGACAAGTGATGTTGAACATTTTTTCATATGTCTCATTAGCTTTTAATATACAAACCCCTTCAAGAGTCAGAAGGGCTTTCAATAGGGTGTTTCATTTGCATGCTCTATTTTTGTCTTACATTTTCAGTATTTCCTACAAAGTGAACTAAGGAAACTCCATTTCTGACTGTCAAACACATCATTTTCTTTGAAAATTACTGGGCTTTCATTACTGAGGAAATAATTATTTTCTTGAAAAGTACTGAGTTCTGTTCTGCCCTCACAGCCCCCCTGATTGTAAAACCCTTGATGATAGCAGGGGGCTGATGTGCCTGCGAGGTTTAACGAGCAACCATCAGGCCCAATTTATTACTTTTTTAATTGAAGTACTGTTGGTTTACAAAGTTGATAGTATTTTGTAAGTATAAGCCCCCCCCCATTCCCCAAGTGGCGTCACCCTAAAGCACCTAACTCCAAAGCACCCACAGTCCAACAGCGCAGCCTCAGGCCTTCTTCCACATTGTGTTCTCACCCCTCTGCCTCACCCCTTTCAACCCCTCAGGATGCCTCAGTTCTCTTTCCTACCCCAGAGAAGCCTATTGTAAGAAAGCCAATTCCTCTCCTACTCCACAACTCTGTGTTTCTTCCCCAATCAGTTCCAGAAATCAGAGTCTGGGAGGAGAGTATTCAATCATGCAGGGCCTGCAGCTATTTACACGATGCATTCCATCAATAAATATCTGTGCCTCTGAAATAGGCTCAATCCATTGTTTTAAATGAGAAAAGCAAGAT